>NW_021163153.1:245000-257500 GCF_004324835.1 Dendronephthya gigantea | reverse complement strand
CATATACTTGTTATCACGTACCTGTGGGTGATGGTACTGATACCGCCACGGATACATTTTTCCACGATCTCGTACATGATGAGGTCTGATAACAGGTCGAGTCGCACCTTGGATATTTTGAGCACGGCATCCCAGGCTATACCTGGTGCTGTGTAGTACCATAGGGGATCTAACCCATAGTTTTTATGACAGATCTCTCAGCAATTCTTTATGACGTCTGCCAATGACATCACGTCTATTTTCAGGTAAAGGTTATGGTAGTCCCTCATCGCCTTACATCCGAAGACACCTTTTGTGCGTGTTCGTATTTTTCCTCCTTGATACCTTTCCCGTTTAGTTTGCTAAAGAAGGCTTCCATGAGAGGTAGTTTGGTTTCTTGAAGTTTTTCAAATCCCGTCATGTGTTCGTATGGGAACACAACTTTCTTTTTTAAGAGTTCGTGTGTTCCCATCTCACGTTCTAATATTGGAAAACTCTTTAAATTTTTTAGAGAGACTATCCAGAGACTTCAGAGTAAACTTGAGAGAATCTAGGAACCTTATCTCTAGGGGTTTTTCACCCTCTGTGTATGTCATCATCTCGCTGAACGAGATGTACTTCTCGTCGGTTTTTGGTATGCATTTGATGTCTCCGATGACCTACCCAGACTTTTCACAAACAAGTGGCTGTCGTACCCTCTAGATTATGGAACAGCACCGGCACGAACAGCGTGGACTTCATTCCTTGGCTTCATTCATAGGCATTATAAGCATTATTACATGTATATATATATATATCGGGTGGCGCAAAAACATGTTCCCCCTCTTAGACTTATCGTAATTAAAAAACTAATACAGATATCTTATTCAAATAAAGTTTGTTTAATGCAGTAATGTCTAACTTAAATTTTAATATATGTCTTGAGCATTTGTGTTCAATATTGGCCGAGATCGAGCCGTTTAAGATAAAGGTGCAGTTTTTGACGAAGCGAAAAACATGACTAAATATCGCGACTCGAATTATTTTCAACTTTCACGATAGGCGTTTTTCAAAGCGTTTTTTTTTGTTTGCATGTTTAAAGATTCTTAGATTAAAAGGTATTCGAAGTATCTTTTAAGTGTATTTAATGTTAAAATAATACTGTTCATCGTTCGAACAAATTGGGTCCCTAAGGAGTTGCAATGCACAAGGGAATGAAAGCAAAGGAGCTTGCTGGCTTTGTTATAAACATGCTTCGTTTAACGATACAGCAACGAGCTTGGATTTGTTTGGAATATGCGAGGACTAATAATGCAAGAGATGTTTAACTTACGTCGATGGCAAAATCATTGGAATAATATTCCATCTCCGAGCATAAAAGCAGTGAGGATTTGCCAGACGAAGCTAATCAATATTTGTTCTTACTGTTGCGTGCTGTTTTCATTCTATTTTAGAACATTTTTTGCTTCACCCAGAAACGCTATTTTGAGTTTAAACGCCAATATCTTGCCTAATATTGTAGAGAAATTTACAAGGTTTACATTAAAATTTAACTTAAACGCCACTCCACTCAATATAGGCTTTACTTGAAAATGATATCTTTTTTAGTAAGTCAAAGAGGAGGAACATTTTTTTGCGCCGGTATATATATATATATATATATAATTATATATATATATATTATATATAAATTATATATATATATATAATATATATATATTATATTAATATATATATATATATATATATATAAATTCAAACTGCCTAACTTATTCCAGCGCATCAATGTTCGCCGACGATACGAATATTACAACAAATGGTAACTCAATTGAGTATGTTCAAAATCAGTTAAATAATGACTTGGAAAGGGTGCATAGATGGCTGCTAGCCAATAAATTAAATCTTAATACGGAAAAACTGAATATATGATAACAGGCTCCTGGCAACGTTTATGTACCATGTTTATGGACACTGACCCATCAATATTATTGGGCAACTCAGAATGATATGAGATAAAAACATTAGGAATTATCGTTGATGATCAACGTTTGTGGAAGAATCAAACAAATGCAATTGTTTCAAAAGTTTCCAAAGAAATTGGTGTAATAAGACGTATGAAAGCTTACACGCCTATGAATACACTACATGGTGCAAGTTTATAATGCTATAATTTTACCCCATTTCGACTATTGTAGTCTTTTTTGGGATAACTCCAGCAATTATTTGATAGAAAAGTTACAAAGAATGCAGAACAGGGTTGCAAGGGTCATAACGGGTAAATCGTGTGAAATAAGATCAAGCGATATACTGACTAAATTAGGCTGGCAACCAATAATTAATAGGATGAACACAAAAAAGCAACCCTTATCTACAGAGTAAGAAATAACTGCCTAAATCAAGCATTAACTCAGATATTTCAGGTACGGGACAACCAGCTCTTGTGTCCAGGTAGATCGACAAATAAATTTGAGTTGTGAATGGGTTGAAATGTTTTCGCGATAAAATTCAGTACGGAATCATGTCTCCAGGTAAATTGTTGGAGGTACGACTGGCATCCAGCGACCACATGCATAAGGGTTTCAGGACTCAAACAGTAGGAGCAATCCGAGTTAGACAAAATCCCCCACTTTGTTAGATTTTTTCGTGTAGGTAGAGTGTTGTTAATGTAGCGAATGGAGAAGTTATAGATGTTCTTTGGCATACTTGACTGAGCTTTGGACCACAAGTTGTTTAAAGTAGACAGTGAAAATTTGATGACGTTAGAGAAAAAGGCACCTTGCAGAGGCAGATGGTTTTGAAGTTTTTCTTGTTGTTCAGAGTTAAAACGTTTTAAGACTTCCCTGGTTGAGTTGTACACGTCGTACTGTATGTTAACATTGTCAGAGGTGGATTTCCATAAGTACTTTATGCAATCATTTGGAGTAGTTCTTCGAGCTACTGTTTGGCACTGAGTAAACTTGATGGATGGAGGGGAATATGTTTAGACCGAATTTATTTCTTGTAAGGAACACATTGCTCAAAGTTCTTGATACGGGAATTTCAAGCCATTTTCGTATAAACTTGTTAGCAACGGAGTCCATGTTCTCAACAACCCACGTTTTTGATAAAATTGAGACAGTAAAATGCCAGAAGAGTTTCAACAGGAGACAGCGACTATAGAGTAAAATTTTATTCTTCGGATGTAGCGGTTTAAGGTCAATTTCTTTCATGATATCTTCAAGCAGAGTGATTAGTTCTTTTTTATGATCTTTATCGGACATATTGAAATCAAAATATTTCCCTAAATATCGGAACGAATCTCCTATTTGAGTGGCAGGTATTAATTTATTGTCAATTAGGAGTCTTGGTAAATATTGGATTGACTTGGTTAGAACCTTCTTAATGCCAAAAGTGCTACACTTATCAACTCGAGTGATCATGTTCGACCATTGACACCATATGGAGAAACGATTTAAAAGATGTTGATTTTCGCTCTCTTGACCACTTATAACGGCTGCATCGTCGGCAGATTGAAACCAATGGACTGGGTTTAAGAATTTGGTCATAAAACCAAATTGTCCGTATTTATCGGTTTTGATATGTTGAATAAATGTGTTGAAACACAAATTAAAAAGTAAAGGACTAAGACAGTCTCCTTGAAGCCCGCCTCGGCCAACTGTTATGAATGGAGTAGAGTATTCATGCTGTTATAATCGTTATATTGAAGTCAGTGTACAAGCTCTTGATAATTTCGCTAATGTGATTAGGAATGTGATGATAATTTAGGACAGATTGGATAAGATTATGATGCACTTCACCAAATGCGTTTTTAAGGTCAAGAAGGGTGATGACTACAGAGCGCTGTTTTATTCTTGCTTGGTTGATGATATTTGTCATTTGAGCCGTGTGTTCCAAAGTGCCAGACAGGTTAGGAGTGAAACCTTTCTGAATTTTCTGTTCGATAAAATTATTAGCTGTTAGATAGGCAAACATGGCGTTGCGAAGATATGAGGTGAACACTTTTAAAAGAATGGATTGAAGGGTAATAGGACGGAAATTAGCGGGGTCACTTGTACTGCCTTTCTTATGAATAAGTATCGAGCATGCTTTTTCCATTCGGTTGGCACGGACTTTACAGACCAAACGCAACGTATTACTTCTGTCAAGTACGTTCGAAGAAACGGACAACGTTTGAAGCATATTATTGAAAGTTGATCCAACGGGCAAGGTGAGCCACATGCTTTCATTCGGCGAATAATATTTGTTACTTGTGAGTAGGTGGGGGGTTCAAGGTCAAAATTGATAACAGGATCGGATAACTTTGGGATCCAGTGGGGAATACAGAACAGTTTATTTGCATTTATCGCGCTTACATTTTTCTTGTAATATATAGGACAGACAATCTGTCAGTGTAAATGTGGGAAGTAACGACGTTTTCTGATTCATAATGTTTTTTATATATCCCCAAAGGTTTTTGGCAATGTAATTATCATGATTCAATTCTTTGTTTTGATTTTGGGTTGTTTGGTCATTAAGAATGTTTTGACTACTATTGCGCAATTTTTCACGCAATGAGCGAGATACATACTTAATTTCATGAGGTTCCGCGTTTAAAATTTTAAGTTGTTTCAAAGATTTCTTCAACTCTTTTACTGTTTTGCCTTTGTACTTTTCTACCAGTGCTTTATCCGGAATCTTTTCGACATGACCGAAATTATCAGCGAAATAATTGTAGACCACGTTATTTAACTGAGTTATGCTGAAGCTTAGATCTGGGGCTCTGATTGGTGCATTTAAATCAAGCGAGAATTAAAAATAATCGTTGGCCGTTGCTCATTCTGCGTCAGATTTAGGTAGCTTTATTCCGTTCTTTAGCACTGGTAAATTCTGTTTACTCCCATTGCCAGCCATCTCGTTAATTTCCTCAACAGTAGAAGAATTGAAGCTAACATTGGAGTTCTCCCTAGATTGCTGTTCAAGATCCGTAAGCAGATCGTCATTTAATCCATGTATTACACGGCAACTACGTTGGTGCATTTTAAGACCTCGGTTACCTTTGCATGATTTACCACAATAACATTTCAGTGATTTCACATCGTTAGTATTCGAGATCCTCACAGGAGAATGAAATAATACAATTGCAAATCTCACTTTATCAAGGTAATTTACAATCGGCTACTTGAACCACAACTAATATCCTCATATATAGCAAAAACAAGAATTTATATCAATATTGACTATATATATACAGTATTGGAATAAAATATGGAAACATCTTATAAAATATCCATTAATAAGACATTCCGTGATATTTTCTGTGACATGCAAACAAATTTTATTGTAACTCAAGAATTGTATGTAATATTAGTATAAGAAAAAGACAAACGCTAGACTTCCACACAGTTGAACTTTAATACTTAGTGTGAAGCCCTTTTGCTTTACACAGTTCATTGACACGACTGGGAACACTGTCATAAAGTTTTTGGATAAAGGCAACAGGAATAGTTCTCCAGATGTCCTGCAACACCTCCCACAGCTGCTGCAAGTTTGCAGGAGCTCTCTTCACTTTCTCCTGCTCCATGTACGTCCACACTTGCTCAATGTTGTTCATATCTGGACTCTGGGCCGGCCAGTCTAGGACAGTCAAACTGCCATCTCGTGTCTTGTTTTCCAGGTATCGTTTGACTACCCTTGCTGTATGCTTGGGATCGTTATCTTGCTGAAAAACGAAGCTGTTGCCAATAAGAGCCCGCCCAGTGGGCACAGCGTGGTGGATGAGTATCTGCTTGTACCTGGCTGCCGTTAGGATGTCAGTGATCCTGTACAGACTGCCCACCCCATTGTACGTAATGGAACCCAGACTTGTAGAGATCCTCCGCCATGCTTCACGGTTGGTAAAACGAAGTTTCCTTGTACCTCTCCCTTTTCGTCGCCGCACATACTGCCGCAAATTGTTTCCAAACAGTTCAAACTTTTTCTCATCTGTGAACATGACTTTTCTCCATTGGTCGGACGTCCACTGTTTGTGCTTTCTGGCCCATAACAATCTTTTCTGCTTGTTGCCCTTTCGCAGCAAAGGTTTTCGCACAGCTACATAACCTCCAAGACCACCAGCTGTCAAGGTCTTTCGAACCAGCCTTGAGGACACTTTTTTCCCTGTCGCAGCCTCCAGATTTCCTGCCAGCTCCTTACTGGACATTCGTCTGTTTCTTAATGACGTCACTTTCAGGTACTTTTCGTCTGATTTTGACAGTTTTTTCTTTCTTCCTCTTCTGTGGTGTTTCTGAAATTGCCATTCCGTTCATGACGCTGGACACACTTATACACTGTGCTCGGCGACACATTCATCCTGTCAGCAATCTTCCTGAATGAGTAGCCTTCATCCCTCAGAATCTTCATTTGTACTCTCTGTACTTCTGTTGTCTCTCTCCCAGGGGCCATTCTCTTCTTCTTTGTTGTGAACTTTTACCAATGGGCACTAACGTAGTACATGCACTTAGTATTTATTCACTGAATCTGTGTCCCACGATTGTGGTAGTTTGTTAACCTAATTTATTAGCTAAATTTTGTTATAATTCAAACCTAACTTTAGTGTTTCCATATTTTATTCCAATACTGTATATATATATATATATATATATATATATATATATATATATATATATATATATATATATATATATATATATATATATATATATATATATATATATATATATATATATTACTTTACATAGATAGATTTAGAAGTTCAGATATTTTAAAAAGTTAGTAAATTTGGATTTTCCCATTCTTTATTTCTGCGGCAGAAAATGTAATAAGAGGCACGAATAGCTATACTGGACATTTTTCTTACACAGTGCATTTGCTGATTACCGATGTCTTTCAACATATCTAAAAATGAGGAACATTTTTCACCAAATACACCCAGCGAGCTCATAGAAAGATTTACAAATTTCACTTTTTTAAACTTTTCATTTAGCTGATAAATTAATTGTTCTTATTTAGATTTCTTTCTCTTAGCGTTATTCCTTCGGTTGGACTCATACCCGACGGTGAGCTCGACCACATATTATAGGGAACCATTTGAGCAAGATAATAACAAATCTGGACGATATGTATCACCAGTAATAATGGTAGGACTTTTGAAATTTGGTATATCAGCGTAAAGGGTACAATCAATTACTGATTGCAATGTATCAGCAAGAAAGTTTAAGATCGAATTATGCCTCCATGTAAACCACTCAAGATAAAATTGACACCCAGCCACCACATGTAATAACGACTCCGGGTTAAGGCAAAAAGTGCATTCTGAACTCGAAGATATTCCCCATCTGTTTAAGTTTTTGCGTGTGGGAAGAGAGTTATTTAATAATAATAATAATAAACAATGCAGAATGGAGCTGCCGCATAATGGAGTGCGACGTGCGATCGCGCACATGCAGGCACATGATGCCCGCACATGTAGGCCGGCTGTATTGATCCTATATTAGCAGGCGACCCGCGAGCTATGCTTGCATAGCGTTGCAACGCGAGGTAATTAATGGTTTCATTCTACCCCTACAGTATTTCGAGAGCAACTTTCATTTCGGACGGCCATTTCGTTATCTGTAACATTGTTGTCTGGTAACGATGCGTTATCAAAATATTCTTTACTATCACTGAATTCTTCCCATGGGACATTTACAAAAGCGAGCATGAATAGAACAACAAACACACATTGTACCAGTAATGTGAACGACACCTTTCGAAATGCTGATTCAATCTCGACCAAATACATTCTTAAAAGTAATGGAACAAATACGATGAGGATAACTGTAACCGAGAGACTTAATTTAAAGCATTCCATATTTGCTGTTCCCTTCCATCTCTTTGCAGCATGTAGCATTATGTGGGAAATGGCCTGAAAGCCAAAATTGAGCATCTTCAATAGCATGCAGGTATGCAGCAGCTGCGGCAATAAAAGCTCTCTCAGCGTCAAAAATCGTGATACGGTAACAAATCACGAAAATATCAATTGGTATAGATGAACAATTAATAGGCGATTCGTCGTAAGCATAGCTGTCAGTCAATTTCACTTCGTCTTTCCTCTTGAAACAATCGATGTCTGGGTTCTTATTACAGTTATACGTCACGTCAACAAAAGCGAGAAGAAAAAATAGCTGAACGCACAAGGTAATGACTAGAAGTGAAAAAAGCATAAACAACTGTCTTTTTTCAGATGTAAGTTTTCTGTTGCAGACAAGAAACGTCAATCTTTGGTCGATAATTTTTTTAGTGATTATGCCTTTCAAAAATATCGGCATTAAATTCTCACTTTCAGGGTAAACCCCCCAAAATATTAAGCCAAAGATAAATGCCACCAGTGCCGGAACGAAGCACATGCAACTAAACACACGTTCATAGTCCACCAGATCCATATTTTTCGTGTCTTTATAGTCTCCTTCCAAGAAGACAATTCCCTATAAATATTATATAAAAAAACACTTTTATATATACAGTAGGGGGCAAAAGTTTGAGTCCAGTCGTTGTAGAATTCCAGTTTTAAATCCTGGCAGTGTATTCGAGTTAAGACATGCGTGCTAGTGTTTCAGTACTGTAAACCATATTAATTGCACACTGTTTTGGTCCTAATTGATCTAAATTATAACAAAATAAAGTTCTTATTCCTTTACGCTGCCCAAGATGGGTGGGAGAAAGGGCCAAGTGACGGTGCACAAGGACAAATAGTTGCATTAAGTATTGAAGGATCTTTCCTCGTAAGCGCAGAGAAAGTGAGAATTCAAAAGGTGGTAAGCAACTAACCTTGGAGAGGTTCGAAAAAACTAAATCCTACTCAAGCAAACTTTAGCTGCTTCGGTCAGCTGGATTTGGCAATATGAAAGATATAATAGGATCTAATTAAAGAAATCATCCAATTTTCAAGGACATGAATTCAATCTGTACAAAGATGATCGCGCGTAACTGCATGATAATCACCCTAAGCACATGCACATTTTCTTTGTGCCAGAAATCTTTAGAAGCAACTCGTTCTGGCGATCTGGTCTCATGGCTTCAACCTCAAATTCCAGATCTAAAACTTATGGAACACTTGTAGGACCGTTTTAACCGGAAAAGGGCGAGGCACAGACCCACCAGCCAGGATGACTTGAGGCAAGTGGTCGACGAATGCTGGTATTGAATGTTATTGAATGTGCGACATTAAAAAACCTATGGAATCTATGCCAGCAAGAATAAAGGCCATTTCAAGAGCAAAAAAAGAGGCAACTAAGCATTAAAAAGTAATGCATATATATAATATAATATATATATATATATATAAATATATATATATAATAAATATATATATAAAATATATGGGTGTATATATTATAACACTCATTGCAAAAACGTTGGCCGCAGATAGATAGATAGATAGATACTCGAAATTAATTAGAATGCATATGTTGTAATATGATTGAAATCCCATGCAAATGTAATCATATGCAATCTAATTAGACTTCGAGTATCTATCTATCTATCTGCGGCCAACGTTTTGCAAATGGGATATATATATAATATAAATATAATATATAATATATTATATATATATATATAATATATATATATATATATATAAAATATATATATATATAAATATATATATATAATATATATATATATATATGTCTCGAATCAACAAAATATAGTCATAAAATTGTATTTCATCGCTACACTTTGTTTCATGTACTAGTTTTAGTACGATCCTCAGGCGATAACTATTTACAACGGTTTACGCGCACTCGTTTTGATTGATTACGCGAGCGTTTTAACGGGCACGTTTGCGTGGGCTTTACATTACAAACATTAAAACCATATCTATGCCGGCATTTACTAAACAGTTCTGTCTTTTTGTTCAACGATTTGTTTTTGTCTGTTAGCATGCATGATTAATGTTTTTTCCTCGGTGCATAAATTACAAACTTTCATTTCTGGCCATTTTATCTCAAATGGTTTATCTTGCGACATGAGCCCCAAACATACTTCGAAAGTTCCGTTTCTCCAGAGTAGCGTTCGTGGTTAAAAGACTTTAAGTGGTTGCTGTATCTGAGTTCAAAGCTACCTGATGTCATACCAATATAATGCTTGACAACTTCTCAATTATCCGAGCTAACTTCCGCTTTGTACACAATGCTTTTCACGAGACATTTACCGTCATTGGGCATTCCTCTTTAACTCTGCAGTTGCATGATTTCAAAGAACATTGGGAGTTGCCTTGATGTTTAAGGATTCTATGATTGTGATCGGAGATTGAGGTTTTAACATTGTTCATACAAGAGTAACTCACTTTGACCCTGTTCCGGTTAAAAATTTTATGGAGAGGCGATGACTTTGGGAAATGCTTATCAATTAAGCGAAGGAACCTTTGTGCTACATTCGTTTTCACATTCTTACTATAAGGTGGATTATACCAGATTATGTTTCTTGATCGCACTCTTCGCTTGGGGTTGAAGTTGTTTCCATCTTGTTGGTAACTTAGGGTGGTGTTGAAATGACTGTGTTTTAGAGCATCTTCGTAAAGCGGGGCAGCCAAATCAAAACTGGTTTTGTTAGACGAAAGTGATGATATATGTACGTTTGTTGATCGATTTGGGAAGCTGTCTGATTATGGATGGTTGATAGTTAGACCGGCTATCGATGTAAACTGGGTCATTATTAGGTTTTTGGTAAGGGGGAACTTACTATCTTTCAAGTTTAAGGTGACATCAAGAAAGTTGACTGGAGTGTTGGTTGATTGATTGGAACATAATATCACCAATTCAACAAGATTCTCTAAGTGACTATTTTTGTGACTCTATTGTAAACTATTGTGGTCTCTCACAACTGGTAGAAAATCCGACTAGAGGCAATGCTCTATTGGACTTAATATTAACCAACACTCCAGAAATTATATCAAATATTGGTATAGACTGTGGTCTTGGATTATCAGATCATAACGTTTTATTCTTTGATATCAGTGTTTACATTCCTCGTCCTCGTCAAGCACCTAAAATCGCATATGATTATAAAAATGCAAATTGGGATGGCTTTCGGTCCGACCTATCTAAAGCCCCATGGGACAGTGTATTTTTAGAAAACAGCATTGAACAAATTTGGGCTAAATGGAAGAAGCTCTTCTTCGCTGCTGTTAATAACAACATCAACAAGCGACATTTAACCAAAAAGAAGAAAAAATGTCCCGTGGTTAACCTCTGCTCGTCGTCTTTAACAGATTTGTTTAATTACTCGTTACATAGCGATTTCTTACCGATTGAATGGAAATCTGCACATGTAACACCTGTGTTTAAAAAAGGTAAAAAAGAAATGGTTGAAAATTATCGCCCAATTTCTCTAACAAGTCCGATAGTAAAAACCTTGGAAAGACTCATCTATAACCACATATTTGGATTTGTAGAATCAAACAATCTGATCAGTGATCATCAGTATGGTTTTCGCGCTGGCTATTCTTGTACAACCCAGCTGATTCATATTTTTCATGTTTTTGCAAAAGCTTTGGATCAACACAACTCTACGGATGTAATTTTCTTGGACTTTCAAAAGGCATATGACTCAGTTCTTCATAATCGACTTCTACTCAAGCTGAAACAATTCGACATTGTTGGCCCACTCCATTCATGGCTATCTGCTTTCCTCATTGGACGATTTCAGCGAGTCGTGGTAGAGGGCTGTCAATCTGATTGGGTACCTGTGAAATCTAGAGTTCCTCAGAGCAGCATCCTGGGCCCCCTGTTATTTATATTGTACGTTAATGACATACCTGGAAGTCTATCTAATCATTCAGTATTGTTTGCAGATGTTGCCCTAATATATGACCATTGTCCTCCATCTTCAACTTCAGGGTCTGCACAGGAGAGCCTGGATCAATGTAATGTTTGGTGTGGCTCGTGGCTTTTGAAAAACAATGCTGATAAAGGCAAGGCCATGAAATTTACCAGAGCAAAAAATCGTGCTTGATGCAGCTATTCTATCAACAACAACATTATTGATCAAGTATCTACTCATAAACATCTTGGAGTGGTTCTTTCTGATGACCTGTCATGGAAACCTTACATTCTTTCAACAGTAGCACGTTCGAACAAATTATTGGGTTTACTTAAACGAACCTTTGGATCGCATCATGAAGCTTTACTGAAGGGCTATAAAGTTATGATTCGACCAATACTCGAGTACGCTTGTCAAGTTTGGAACCCACATCAACAATATTTAATCGATAAACTTGAACGCGTTCAGAGAAACGTTACAAGATGGATCAATGGTCAAAATGAAACATATGATGAGCGAATGAAATCTCTAAAACTCCCATCACTCGCTCTCCGCAGAGAATTCCTTAGTTTAGTGCAACTTTTTAAGTACATTCATGGTTGCTCTGCTGGTAACATTAAAGAAACTTTATCCTTCTGTACAAGAAAATCCAGACATTCTCATTCCTATAAACTTTATAAACCATATTTCCGTACTGATATATTTAAATACTCTTTTTGGAATAGATATATAGATTGCTGGAATAAACTCCCATCCTCTGT